>NC_037683.1:41088861-41101587 GCF_003255815.1 Theropithecus gelada | reverse complement strand
GTATATTCTGTTGATTTGGGGTGGAGAGTTCTGTAGATGTCTATTAGTTCCGCTTGGTGCAGAGATGAGTTCAATTCCTGGATATCCTTGTTAACTTTCTGTCTCGTTGATCTGTCTAATGTTGACAGTGGGGTGTTGAAGTCTCCCATTATTATTGTATGGGAGTCTAAGTCTCTTTGTAAGTCTCTAAGGACTTGCTTTATGAATCTTGCTTTATGTATTGGGTGCATATATATTTAGGATAGCTAGCTCTTCCTGTTGAATTGATCCCTTTACCGTTATGTAATGGCCTTCTTTGTCTCTTTTGATCTTTGATGGTTTAAAGTCTGTTTTATCAGAGACTAGGATTGCAACCCCTGCTTTTTTTTGTTCTCCATTTGCTTGGTAGATCTTTCTCCATCCCTTAATTTTGAGCCTATGTGTGTCTCTGCACGTGAGATGGGTCTCCTGAATACAGCAAACTGATGGGTCTTGACTCTATCCAATTTGCCAGTCTTTTAATTGGACCATTTAGTCCATTTAGATTTAAGGTTAATATTGTTACATGTGAACTTGATCCTGTCATTATGATATTAACTGGTTATTTTGCTCATTAGTTGATGCAGTTTCTTCCTAGCATCGATGGTCTTTACATTTTGGCATGTTTTTGCAATGGCTGGTACCAGTTGTTCCTTTCCATGTTCAGTGCTTCCTTCAGGGTCTCTTGTAAGGCAGGCCTGGTGGTGACAAAATCTCTAAGCATTTGCTTATCTGTAAAGGATTTTATTTCTCCTTCACTTATGAAACTTAGTTTGGCTGGATATGAAATTCTGGGTTGAAAATTGTTTTCTTTAAGAATGTTGAATATTGGCCCCCATCTCTTCTGGCTTGTAAAGTTTCTGCCGAGAGATCTGCTGCTAATCTGATGGGCTTCCCTTTGTAGGTAACCCCACCTTTCTCTCTGGCTGCCCTTAACAGTTTTTCCTTCATTTCAACTTTGGTGAATCTGCCAATTATGTGTCTTGGAGTTGCACTTCTCGAGGAGTATCTTTGTGGCGTTCTCTGTATTTCCTGAATTTGAATGTTGGCCTGCCTTACTAGGTTGGGGAAGTTCTCCTGGATGATATCCTGAAGAGTGTTTTCCAACTTGGTTCCATTTTCCCCCCTCACTTTCAGGCACCCCAATCAGACATAGATTTGGTCTTTTAACATAATCCCATACTTCTTGAAGGCTTTGTTCATTTCTTTTTCCTCTTTTTTCTTTAGACTTCTCTTCTCACTTCATTTCATTCATTTGATCCTCTATCGCTGATACTCTTTCTTCTAGTTGATCGAGTCGGTTACTGAAGCTTGTGCATTTGTCACGTATTTGTCGTGTCATGGTTTTTATCTCTGTCAGTTTGTTTATGGCCTTCTCTGCATTGATTATTCTAGTTATCCATTCTTCCATTCTTTTTCCAAGATTTTTAGTTTCTTTGTGCTGGGTAAGTAATTCCTCCTTTAGCTCTGAGAAGTTTGATGGACTGAAGCCTTCTTCTCTCATCTCGTCAAAGTCATTCTCCGTCCAGCTTTGATCCGTTGCTGGCGATGAGCTGCGTTCCTTTGGAGGGGGAGATGTGCTCTTATTTTTTGAATTTCCAGCTTTTCTGCCCTGCTTTTTCCCCATCTTTGTGGTTTTATCTGCCTTTGGTCTTTGATGATGGTGACGTACTGATGGGGTTTTGGTGTGAGTGTCTTTCCTGTTTGTTAGTTTTCCTTCCAACAGTCAGGACCCTCAGCTGTAGGTCTGTTGGAGATTGCTTGAGGTCCACTCCAGACCCTGTTTGCCTGGGAATCGGCAACAGAGGCTGCAGAAGATAGAATATTGCTGAACAGCGCATGTACCTGTCTGATTCTTGCTTTGGAAGCTTCGTGTCAGGGGTGTACCCCGCTGTGTGAGGTGTGGGGTGTCGGTCTGCCTCTAGTGGGGGATGTCTCCCAGTTAGGCTACTCAGGGGTCAGGGACCCACTTTAGCAGGCAGTCTGTCCGTTCTCAGATCTCAACCTCCGTGTTGGGAGATCCACTGCTCTCTTCAAAGCTGTCAGACAGGGTCGTTTGCGTCTGCAGAGGTTTCTGCTGCTGTTTTTTTTGTTTAGCTGTGCCCTGTCCCCAGAGGTGGACTCTACAGAGACAGGCAGGCCTCCTTGAGCTGCTGTGGGCTCCACCCAGTTCGGGCTTCCCAGTGGCTTTGTTTACCTACTTAAACCTCAGCACTGGCAGGTGCCCAGCCTCGCTGCTGCTTTGCTGTTAGTTCACAGACTGCTGTGCTAGCAATGAGGGAGGCTCTGCAGGCATGGGACCCTCTCGGCCAGGTGTGGGATATAATCTCCTGCTGTGCCGTTTGCTAAGACCCTTGGTAAAGCGCAGTATTGGGGTGGGAGTTACCCGATTTTCCAGGTGTTGTGTGTCTCAATTCCCCTGGCTAGGATAAGGGATTCCTCTCCCCTTTGTGCTTCCCAGGTGAGGCGATGCCTCGCCCTGCTTCAGCTCTCACTGGTCGGGCTGCAGCAGCTGACCAGCACTGATTGTCCGGCACTCCCTAGTGAGATGAACCGGTACCTCAGTTGAAAATGCAGAAATCACTCATCTTCTGTGTCGCTGGTGCTGGGAGCTGAAGACTGGAGCTGTTCCTATTCGGCCATCTTGCCCCGCCCTCGATCTTTTTTTTTAGTTTATCTAATTTTTTCCTTTCTAGTTTAGGAACTACATTTGAGCCTTCTGCATGGATTTCACCAACCATGGAACAAAAATATATTTTAAAAAAATGGATAGTTGCATCTGTACTGACTCTTTTCCTTGTCACTGTTCCCTATGAAAGTACTGTATAACAACTATTTATATAGTATTTACATTGTATTAGGTATTATAAGTAACCTAGAGATAAAGTATACAGGAGGATATTCATAGATTATATGCAAATATGACACCATTTTATATAAGAGTTTGAACATCTATGGATTTTTGGTATTCGCAGGGATTCCTTGAACCAATCCTCTATGGATACCTAAGAATAAATGTATATACTTTTACTGGAAATTACAACATACATATTTGACTTAGAAGTACAGATAGTATCAGTTCCTTAGACTATTTTAGTTCCATGTATGCCCTGCAATTCAAGTGCTATTTTTATGTAAATATTTCTAAACCCCACAGACATTATTATTGTTGTTTTAGTAGAGTTACTGGTCATCTAGATTTACCCACTTTTTAGCTTATTTTCATTCCTGTTCATTTGTTTTTGCATTTCCAACTTTATATCTGGGATTAATGGTTATTTTTGAAGGTCACCATTTAATATTTCTCTTACTGGAGGCAAATTCTCTCAGCTTTTGTTTTTCTAAAAATATTTTTATTTTACCTGTGGTCTTGAAAGATATTTTTGCAGCATATAGAACTTTAGGTTAGTAGTAATTTACTTTCTATACTTTGAATATATTGTTCCATTTTCTTTAGGCTTTTGTTATTGCTGTTGAGAAGTCATTATACTCTTACTGTTTCTTTGCAAGATACTTTTGTCTGTAGCGCTTTTAAACATCTTTTCTCCTTCTTTTTCTCTCTTCTGGCTAGGTGTATTTTTCCTTTTATTTATTCTTCTCAGGATTTGTTGACCTTGAATTGTGGATGGATGTTTTTCTTCAATGTTTTGAAAATTCTCAGTCATTATGTATTCAAATTCATTTTCTGTCTTCTTCTGGAATTCTAAGTAAATGTATATTGTACCCTTTTCTAACTATATCTTCTGTATTTCTTAACTTTTCTTCCCTATTTTTCACTTTCCTTGTTTCTATTTTACATAGTTTTACATAGATACTTTTTACATAGTTTCTTCAGATCTGTTTTCCAGTTTATATCTTTCTTGAACTGGGCCTAATATGAAGCTAAACTCATTTATTAAATTCTTTTGAACACTATTTTAAAATTATAGACTATTCATTAAAAAACCTGCATGTTGCTTTTTATAGTTTCCAGTGGTCTGCTAAATTTTCAAGCTTTATTTTTATGCCTTTGAACAAAATAACTGTAGTTTTATAGACTACATTTGCTCATTCCCACATTACATGTCCTTTTGGATGTTTCTGTTCCTTGTTTTGCTGTTTCTTCCTCACGCTGCATATGTCCTCATGTGCTTGATAATCTGATTGATTGGTGGACATTTTATTTGAAACATTATTTATAGAAATTATTTGAAGCTAGGGATGATGTTATCTTCCTCCAGATATTTTCATTTGCTCTCCTAAGCCCCTGGGGGCACTAACTTTCCTAGATTATTTTTATCCAGTTTTAGAGCTTAAGGTTTTTTATGAGCTACTGGAGACTGGAGGCCAGTCTGCAGTTCTTGCAAGGGCTGTTTTATTTTAGGATTACCTGTGTTCTTAGGGTGGAGCTCTGACGATCCCAGCCAAAAGTACCAGAGTCCTTATACTTAGCAGGTCCTGGCATGGAAATTTAAATCCAAGCTTTGTGAGCTTGTACTCTGGTATGCAAATACTCCCAAAGCAAATGTGGCTCTGAGTTCAGGACTCATCTCTCTAGATTTCTGTCTTTGCCCAACTGTTGTCCTATAGTTACTTACTATCTTGTTTACTTTCTGATACTTTTCAAGTTTTTTTTTTTCCTTTTCGTTTGTTTTGTGATTTGATTTTTGTTCAACTTTTTAAGTAGCCATTAGTGGGAAGGTTAGTCTGAATCACCTAGTCTGTTGTTTTTAGAAGCAGAAACACCTAACTTTATGTTCTTCACATATGGTTTTACCATCCTGTTCCCTCTATTTGATTTTAGAGAGATTTCCCTTGTTGCCCTATCCAATGTAGTAGCTCCTAACTACATATGACTGTTGAGCACTTAAAGTGTAGCCAGTTTGAACTGAGATGTGCTGTGAATGTAAAATATTACCAGATTTCTAAGACTTACTACAAATAAAACAATTTAAAATATTTTGTTAATAATTTTTATAATTGCATATTAAAATAGTATTTTAGCTATGTTAGGTTAAATAAAAATATTATTAAAATTAATTTCCCTTGTTTCTTTTTACTTTTTAAATGTAATTTTTGAAATTTTTAAATTACATATGTGGCTTGTGTGTGTAGTTTGCATTATATTTGTGTTGGATGGTGTTTGCTATGTAATAAAGTAGTTAAGAACATAAGATCTGTGGCCTGGATTTGATTCCTGCCTGTACTATTTACTAGCAGTGTAATCTTGGGCTACTTGTTGATCTTCTTGCTTTAATTTTCTCTTCTGTAAAATGAGAATAATAGTAATACCCATTTCAAAGATATATTGCGAGGGGAAGATAAAAGATGTAAAGCAGTCAGCACAATGGATAACTTTAAGTGTTGATAAAAATTTAGCCATTATTTATGTTTTTGTTATTATTGTTTATGTTATTATAGTATCAGATTTTATACTTCAGTGGGTTTTTTCTTTCTCTCCCTCAAAATTTTCCACATTACTCATAGTAATAGAGTTCTCAGCTGGCTACTGTAATTTGACTGGGGACAGGCACATGTACAAATTATATAAGAGAGGAAGATGTCACAAACAAATACTCATTAAGTTTGACTGTAGAAAATTTTTAACGCTCCTCCAAGATAATATTACCTAAAATATTTCTGTAGACTGGCAACTATACAACCAAGCTTTATAATTATGGTCCAGAAAGGAGTCACACAGCCAGGAAATGGTGGTGTGTGGCAAACAGTATTGTTCTGGGACTTGAGGCCTGGGCTGTAGTCCTAATTCAGTGAAATGACATGCAGGACTGGCAGCATGTGGAGAAATAGGCACTGTGTTTATCTAGACTCCAGTTTCCTTATTGTAAAATTGTGAGATTGGATTAGATGCTCACCTATGCCGTTGTATAATTTTAACATATTAATACCTACATTTCACATATTTTGAATCTACAGTTTAATTATCCTTAGGTTTTTGAGCTCATATTAGAATGGTAAGAGACTGAAGATAAGGTTACAGGAAGTATAGAGTTATGGTAAGATAGAGGTGCAGTTTTTTCACCCAGAAAAGTCTTACAAGATGCTTTAGGTTGTAACTAAACTATTTTTTTTTCTAGAATTGACTTTAATTTTACTACAGTAAAATGGAAACTTTAGATTGTATGATATTAAGATACTATATAGATAGGCATTATGATTTTAGTTTAGTGGAAAGATTGCTGGCCCTATAGGAATACCTGGGTTTTCAACCCCAGTGTCGCCACTTAACCAAGTAAATCCTAAACAGATTTTTTTTGTTTTGCTTTTTCTATGTGTAATAATTTGGACTATAGTAATATAACACCTCACTCAGAGTATGCACTTGAAAAATTAATTAACATGTACTGGTCTGTCTACTGTATAGGATTGGCATTAATATTGTGAAAACACTTTAGGGGAAAATAATTTAAAATATATGAATAGACATATAACTTTTTTGAAACATCTTACTTTGATTATTTTTGCAAATTTGTCCTATTTAATCTTAAAGGTATAGTTTCTTTGTTTTCAAAGTATAGACCATTGAGAAAGAGGGAAAGCTCCCTGGTATATTTTATGCAGCTAGCACAACCTTAAACCTGTTAAAGCAAGTTTAAACCTAGTAGAGATAGTATAAATACACAAACTGTGTATATGCACACATGTGTATACACACACACACACACACCCCCCTATGTGCTAAAGTTTCAGATAAAATACTAGCAAATGAATTCAGCATTGTGTTTAAAAATTATGTATATAGACTAGAAAGGATTTATCCCAGGAATATAAAGATGAGTCTACACTACAAAATCTATACATAATTCATTACAGCAACATATTAGAGGAAAATTTATGACTAAGCCAGTAGGTATTTCTCAAAAAGAAGGAAAATCATTTGATAAAAAAAAATCTAACAACTTCATTCATAGGGCAGTGCAGAGTAAAGCAACAGTGAGATGACATGCAGGACTGGCAGCATGTGGAGAAATAGGCAATCATACTTTGATGCTAGTGTGAAGTGTTACTGCTTTTTGGGAAAAAAACAATAGCTTCTGAAATAAAAATGCACATTATCATTTGAATATTCCTGTTTCTGAGAGTCTTTCCTACACGAAATAGCATATTAATATTAGTATATACTAGAATAATATATACTAATATAGTAAATTAGGACTTATATGCAAGGATATTTGTTTCATAGTTTGTAATAACTAAAAATTGGAAACAACACGAATGACTGTTGATCACCGAAGGAGTGATTGAGTAAATTCTTCTGTACTTACACTGTGGAATATAGTGTAACAATTGAGCAGGAGGGATGGTATTGTTGAGTATGGAATGACAAATTATAGATTACTGTGTATAATGTAATCCATTTTTTTAATAAAAAGGGAGAAGCCTTATATATGTTAAATGTGTGCATGAACCGTGAGAAATGTGTGGGAGGATTGGGTTAAGAGGGGGTGGGATAGGTGAAGTGAGAAAATCATTTTTATTTCATATGCTTCTGTAGTGTTTGATTTATTGTGAAGAGCATTTATCTTTGTATAACCACATTTAATGAAGGAAAAATGCTAAATAAATTCAAAGTATGAGCATGTGGTTTCTAAAGATGCTGGATTTGGCCAGCCAGAGACATGGAAAATGTAAAAGTATTATGCTACACCTTCTATTTTGGAGATATTTGTAATAATTTCCATCCACAACTATTATAACATTACTTCTGAAAAGGAAGATACTTTATACTAAGAAATGGTGGCATTAATGATTTTTTCTTTTATAGCAACTCCGATCCAATATCCGAGAAATTGAGAAACTTTGTTTGAAAGTCCGAAAGGATGACCTAGTACTTCTGAAGAGAATGATAGATCCTGTTAAAGAAGAAGCATCAGCAGCAACAGCAGAATTTCTCCAACTCCATTTGGAATCTGTAGAAGAACTTAAGAAGCAATTTAATGATGAAGAAATTTTGCTACAGCCTCCTTTGACCAGATCCATGACTGTTGGTGGTAACGTATTGTACTAAATCTTATTCTCAATCACAGTAATGCAGTTAATTAAAGCTCACCTCCTTGAGTAGATACTGAATTACCTATAGGTCTTCAAGGATCATTCGCTATCCCAATATGCTAAATGCTTGGACCCTGATCAGTGTTCCCGGAAATGTGTACCCTGGATATTTTGCAGAATAAAAAACTTGAGGTTATGTTTATGGAGTGGATTTCAGGGCAAGTACCCATTTGTCTATTTATTGAAGAGAAATTTAAATATATTTCCTAAGGGATAATGTCATTCTTGTGTGCAGAGTACTCTTCACTCCTTTCCAGGTGCAGGAGTGACCTCTTCAGGCATGCCTTTTTTTCTTAAGCATTCTGATTTTCAGAAGGGATGTTAGATCTATCTTTCAGCCAAGTTCTCTGAATAACTGACAACATTAAGTAATCTACAATGGGAGTCAAGCCATCATCTTCTGTGAAGTGATACTCTAAGAAACAGCCCTGTGAAATTTGTCATTACATCTCTTCTAAGGATGTGATTGATAATTGCCGATCACATTATAATGTCTTTAACTCTGAAAATATTCTTGGCTTAATACATAGTAGTACTTCAAAGTAGTTGGTCTCTTTTTTATCTTTTGGGTATTCAGTGGAATAACTGATAAGGTTTTCTTACTTAAATTGTTTACTAGAAAGCTTAGAGCCAAAATTTTTAGCCACCAAAACTCAAATTTTTAAACCTATCCTAGCTTTGTTTTATAATTACTGCCCTTGTTTTCCTTTTTGTTTTAGTGTTTCTCTTTTATTTGTAACTTGTCTCATCTTGTTATATTTTATAAATTATTCTAAGCTGCCTTTAATCTTTGTGGAAAAGGTAGAGTATAAGTCATTTACAAATTAGAATAGAATCTTAGAGATGTTACACCTGCTCATTTTTTCTTTTTTTATTTACTTAGGGCACTCCTGCATCACTATCTCCAAAGCCAGATTATTTTTTAATTTTATATTTTCAGTGCTAATGATTCAGTAATTTTTAGAGAGATTAAAAAAAAAACTTTTTTATATTTTCAGTGCTAATGATTCAGTAATTTTTAGAGAGATTAAAAAAAAAAACTTTGGAAGGAACATTTAGGCCACTAGTCAGAGTTTCTGGGTAATCTTGCTTTTGTCGTAGCCTTAGTACCTAGCACAATGCTTGGCATATAGTGGACCATTCAGAAATACTTTATAAACATAAATACATAAATATCTTTTTAGAGATAATTTTGTAATTTCACATGTGCTGTAATCACCTCACTCAGAGGATAACCAGTACCGTAAATGTTTTTGAGAGAAGGAGATGCTAGCACTCAGTCCTTGGTTGAAAAGTATTTGGAAAGAATGCTTTTTGATAGTTTATAATTACCACTTCGTTATTCTGTTCATCTATAGTTATTGCTGCCATACTGGTGAGGTTGAAGGCTGTTTTTATCACTTAGTGCAAACTGATGCTTTATGTGCACATGTGGGGTAACTGGGTTTTATAGTTCCATGTGATTAAGGACCCATCTTATGTACTCAGACATTGTGATAGTTGTTATGGTAATAATAACTGTGAAGATAAGCTGGATTTTCTGGAAAGAGTAACTAGCATCAGTCTCTTTGCTACTTAGCTTTGAATTGCCTATCTCTAGCAATTCCCCTATCAAACGAAAATTTGGAGTTCTATCTGAGAGTTTTCTCAAAATATGTTAATACCTGAGTACTTGCTTTAATTTGCATTTTATTATTGCATTATTTGTGTTACTACCAGTAGAACTGTTTGGGATCAACAACTTTGGGCTTATATATCATCAGAGGAATTGGGTGATTATTATTAATAGAAAAAGGCAGTTTACCCAGTTTGCTGGCAAATAAACTTTCTCCATAGGAAGCTGATTGATATAAAAAAAAAAAAGTTCGGCAGATTTTGAAGAAGTATGTGCATAAAGGAAATGGAAAAAATTGGAGCAGAGCCAGAGGATGAGGGAGAAGAAATAGCAGGTGAAATTCACTTCCCAATTCTTTTGATTCTCAAACTTTTCAATTCACCAAATAGGCTACTAAAGACCTAATTACTAGGAGAAAACTAAAAAATTAAATCTCTGTAACTAGTATTGATTTGATTGAAACAGTCATTCTATTAATAAAATCAATACCTAGGTTATAACTAAAACAGTGTATAGAATTTCGAATTCTGAACAGTCTGCTTGTCATAGTGTGCTTTCACTATGAATCCACTGCCAACATAAAGCAATTAAAAAACTGCTGTCTCACCAAGTGCCTGAGTATTTCACCAAGTGTGAGAGTTTCTACTATATTGCCTCAAATCCAGAAATATTATTAATAAATAATCAAGAGGATGGAAAGGAAATGAATAGTGAAAAGAAAGGAAGTAACTAATTTACGTAAGACTTTAATAGTGGGGTAGGAATTGAGTTTGCTCCATATTTGATCTTCTTCTAGCTATAGACTGTTTTTTGTCATTCTACATGTTTTTATTCTATGCTCTCCAGTTTTTCCTTATTTTTGCTTTAGATACTCATTATAGTAGCAGCAGCCTATATGGAAAATCTGTTTTATTGCATAGAAGTTAAGTGCCTTAAAATACTTTTTACTTTACAAATTCAATCTGATTCTAAATAAATAGATTGGAAACATCAGCAGAGATTCAGAAGCAATGTTGCCACATTTCCATGAGTAAGATCAAAAATACAAAAATAGTTTTTCATTCACAGATAGAAATAACAAGTAGAATAGGATGTTTTATGTTCTCTGGAGAATGAAAGAAGCTTATTAAGTTTAGGGAGAAGCTGTGATGATTTTGCTGTTTCTTTTGTCCAGATTCTGAGAGTTCCTAAAGCAAATCTTCTCTGCCAATCTTCTTGATCTGAGAAACTCCCTTCTGTCTCACTTGTGTGTCTGGTTTCACTTTTAGCATATTGCTTTCCACCCAAGTGAAGTGAGGAGCCTCCAAATCTGATTTGTATTTAGAAAGGTGATTCAAGTCATACAGAGTGAATCAGTGCTTCTCTCCATTTTTGTCTTTCTTTACTGTCAGGACACACACTTCAGTAGTGCAAAAGGAACAGAATCTTATTACATTTTAAACAAATATTCACAAAAGAAAAGAATATAATCTTAAAACTGCTGGGAACTTCAGACCAGCATATTGAATTTGATGAAATTTAGATTTTTATCACAGGTATGTACATGTACTGAAGAGTTTTGTGAAACATGTAGATGGTTTGTATTATATGATTCAGAAGATGTATTTTCTATTGGTTTTAATTTTTTTTTAAAGTCTTCATTCGCAGCTAAGCCATGCTTAGAAGTAATTTTATTTTGATAGATAGGCTTATGTAGATGATCAGCAAATTAATTTCACTATTTTTAAACTATCAGAACTGGAAAATATTTCAGCAATGCTTTTGAATTAATTTAGATTTATAATAAAACTTTTTCTTATGTGGTGAAGTTTAGTGGAAGTTTTTTATATATTATAATTCTTGGTAAAATCATTGCTGTTCATAAGTGGAGAAAGAGGGAGAGAATATTTGGATGTGTATAAAAGGGAAAAGTCTTATGTTATTTCGTTTATTTCTCACTTCAACTAAACCAACAATAAGGTTTTAAAACCAATTCTGGGGTTTAAAAAACAGTGGTGAGCGATAGGTCCTATGTTCTACTTGCCCTTTATGCTTCCGGTTTGTGTGTGGGTGGGAGTACCTGAGATGATTATGTTATATGAAACAGTTGCAATTTTTTACTTCTGTAGACAAATCTAAAGTTCTTCAGCCTTCTTTCCTGAAACTATAATCTATCTCAGTGTTTTGCCTTATCATGTCCATAGCAGTTTGTAAAAGTTCAAAGTCAAAGGATCATCACTGAGGTAGTGATTTTAAATGCAAGCTGGAATAAATGAATTATGGAAGTTGTAGAAATGAAAAGATTTACTTTAATTGATAGTCATGCCTTGAATTGATTAGCGAGGTTTAGAGTTTTAAGTTTACATCAGGGTTTTTTCTGAAAGAGAACAGACCTCTTTGTTCTAAGACTCTATTTGAACTAAGATGCATACGTAGTTTGGTTTCAAGTGAGACGTAAATGACTTAAACATTTTTATTCTTTACTGAGGGAAATCTTTTATGTTTGTTTAAAATGTCAAACATTTCCCACTCGTTATATTTTAGATTAAGTATTAATATATAATAATCTGTCCTCATTTTGTTGCGTACCCTCGCAAACTTCATTTGAATCCTGTTTAATAGTACATAAATTATGGCTTTAAAAAATATTTGTAGTGGTCATAGTTATAAAGTTCTCCTTTATATTTGATCTGTTAATAACAATGAAGTTATCATTATTCATCATAATGTTAAAGAAGTGTAAATACCTGGAAATGTTAAGTAGAAGAAAGGCTATAGAGTAATTCATTTATCTTGGTTGAAGTGAAAATGAGAGTGTCTTTATGGTGATAATGTAAAGCGTAGAGTAACTATTTTAAGCATTTGTAAAAAATCATTTAGAGCTTTTAAAATATTGGCTATTTGCCGTAATGTTTTAATGTAAAACTTGGGGGCGGAGCAAGATGGCCGAATAGGAGCAGCTCCAGTCTTCAACTCCCAGCGCCAGCGACACAGAAGACCGGTGATTTCGGCATTTTCAACTGAGGTACTGGGTTCATCTCACTGGGGAGTGCCGGACGATC